>NC_057803.1:121565663-121566377 GCF_018294505.1 Triticum aestivum
GATGGAGTGGAGGAGAGGTGGAGTGGAGGAGAAGAATGAAGAGGTAAGGAGGAGAGGACCACACCCAGCCATATATACAACATAGTAATGGCGCACCGTGGGCAGGTGCGCCATTACTAATTTTTTTATTTTTTTATTTATTTTGAATTTTTAAGGTGGGAAGATACTAATGGCGCACCATGGGCAGGTGTGCCATTAGTAATTTTTTTATATAATTTTTTTGACTTATTTTGAATTTTGAAGGTGGGAAGATACTAATGGCGCACCATGGGCAGGTGCGCCATTAGTAACTTTATTTTTATTTTTTTGACTTATTTTGAATTTTGAAGGCGGGAAGATACTAATGGCGCACCATGGGCGGGTGCGCCATTAGTAAGTTTGAATTTTTTGAATTTTTTGCCTCTCCAGATCTTAAAAGCCCCGTATCTTTTTTTCCGTTAGGTTTTTGAGGATTTTAAAAATGTTTAACGCGGTTCCCCCGTTAAATTTGGATGTAACTTTTCGAGTAGATGATTTTTCATATAAAAAACTTTTTCATCCGAGTTCGTACGCAAAAGTTATGTCCATTTTTACAAATTCTCGAGAGATTTTGCAAAAAAGTCGAAAATTCATGTTTGTAAATTTTCACAACAACTAGACCACATATCACATGGGAATCTTATTTTCTTTTATTTTTTTGACATTTTTATCATTTTGTTTTAATTTTTTTGAAAC
>NC_057803.1:121566566-121577980 GCF_018294505.1 Triticum aestivum
CATTCGGGCGAATGTTTGGGCCAAGTTACTAATGGCACACCGTGGCATGGTGCGCCATTACTAGTTCTACTAGTAATGGCGCACCACTCCCACGGTGCGCCATTAGTAGTTTTGAAAAAAAAAATTACTAATGGCGCACCGTGGATTTGGTGCGCCATTACTAGTCCAACTAGTAATGGCGCACCACTCCCACGGTGCGCCATTAGTAGTTTTGAAAAAATTATTTTTTTACTAATGGCGCAGCCATTAGTATATAGTAATGGTGCACCATGTGTTGGTGCGCCATTAGTGTCAATTCCATCTATAGCCCTTTTCCTAGTAGTGTGTGAATACATAGACCACAACACGTCCCTAGTGAGCCTCTAGTTGACTAGCTCATTGATCAAAAGATAGTCATGGTTTCCTGACTATGGACATTAGATGTCATTGATAACGGGATCACATCATTAGGAGAATGATGTGATGGAAAAGACCCAATCCTAAGCATAGCTCAAAGATCGTGTAGTTCGTTTGCTATAGCTTTTCCGAATGTCAAGTATCATTTCCTTAGACAATGAGATTGTGCAACTCCCGGATACCATAGGAGTGCTTTGGATGTGCCAAACGTCATAACGTAACTGGGTGACTATAAAGGTGCACTACAGGTATCTCCAAAAGTGTCTGTTGGGTTGGCACGAATCGAGACTGGGATTTGTCACTCCGTATAACGGAGAGGTATCTCTGGGCCCACTCGGTAATGCATCATCATGATGAGCTCAATGTGACCAAGTCGTTGATCACGGGATCATGCATTACGGTACGAGTAAAGTGACTTGCCGGTAACGAGATTGAACGAGGTATTGGGATACCAACGATCGAGTCGCGGGCAAGTAACGTACCGATTGACAAAGGGAATTGTATACGGGATTGATTGAATCCTCGACATCGTGGTTCATCCGATGAGATCATCGGGGAGCATGTGGGAGCCCACATGGGTATCTAGATCCCACTGTTGGTTATTGATCGGAGAGTCGTCTCGGTCATGTCTGCGTGTCTCTCGAACCCGCAGGGTCTACACACTTAAGGTTCAGTGACGCTAGGGTTGTTGAGATATTAGTATACGGTAACCCGAAAGTTGTTCGGAGTCCCGGATGAGATCCTAGTTGTCACGAGGAGTTACGGAATGGTCCGGAGGTGAAGATTTATATATAGGAAGTCGAGTTTCGGCCATCGAGAAAGTTTCGGGGGTAATCGGTATTGTACCGGGACCACCGGAAGGGTCCCGGGGGTCCACCGGGTGGGGCCACCTATCCCAGAGGGCCCCATGGGCTGAAGTGGGAGGGCAACCAGCCCCTGGTGGGCTGGTGCGCCCCCCATGGGCCTCCCCCTGCGCCTAGGGTTGGAAACCCTAGGGGTGGGGGGCGCCCCACTTGGCTTGGGGGGCAAGCCACCCCCTTGCCCGCCGCCCCCCTTGGAGATCTCTTCTCCTAGGGCCGACACCCCCCTAGTGGTCCTATATATAGTGGGGGGAGGGAGGGCAGCCGCACCCTAGCCCCTGGCGCCTCCCTCTTCCTCTCGTGACACCTCTCCCTCTCCTTGAGCTTGGCGAAGCCCTGCCGAGATCACCGTTGCTTCCACCACCACGTCGTCGTGCTGCTAGATCTCCATCAACCTCTCCTTCCCCCTTGCTGGATCAAGTTGGAGTAGAAGTCTTCCCAACCGTACGTGTGTTGAATGCGGAGGTGCTGTCCGTTCGGTGCTAGGTCATCGGTGATTTGGATCACGACGAGTACAACTCCATCAACCCCGTTCCCTTGAACGCTTTCGCTCGCGATCTACAAGGGTATGTAGATGCACTCCTCTCTCCCTCGTTGCTAGATGACTCCATAGATTGATCTTAGTGATGCATAGAAAATTTTAAAATTCTGCTACGTTCCCCAACAATAGTCTCATGGAACTATGGTTCCAATTGGAGGAAATTGCCAAAAGCATTACCTTTACTGCCGAGCCGAATGCCCTGATTTGGCAGCTGGATAATAAGGGGAAGTATTCCCCCAGCTCCCTCTATCATGTTATCATCTTTAGAGGGGTTCAACCCGTGTTTATCCCTGCTGTCTGGAAATTGAGAGTTCCCCCTAAAATTCATGTATTTCTCTGGCTTGTCTCCAAAAACAAATTGGCGACTAGGGATAACCTTAGGAAGAGACACATCATCAAACCCCTTGATTGTGTTTACTACTTGGAACAAGAGTCTTGTTCTCACCTATCTTTTGAATGTATAGTTGCTAAACATCTCTGGGCCCACATTGAGGAATATTTCTCTAGTCAGATTGGCTCATCCTTCGAATCTGTCGCCAGATTCTGGATTGCTATCAAAAATTGCTCAGTTTTAAACACTGTTAACTCAACTGTCCTTTGGTGCCTCTGGAAATATAGAAATGCTATGATTTTCAGTAACACCTCCTGGATTTCCATTCCGTAGGTCTTGAGGTTGATCAGGAACATGGTGAGGAACTGGGCAATTCTCTCCTCCGGATCAGACAAGGACAAGTTGATGAGCTTCGTGGAAACCCTAACAAGATCCCTCCAAAAACCGTTGGCGATCACTTGTGGCTAAACAAGGCTCGACCTACTCTGGGGCTGGACCCGTGGGCTCATCTCAAGATCTCTGATGAAGATGATGGGCACCTGGCGCCGAAAAAGAGGGACATCCACCATGCTACGCCTTCCAGCCCGGTGTCTCTGCTAGCTTATTGGTCGCCGCAGGCTGACACGGCCCCTCGGCTGAAGACCATGAAGGCTTCGCTGGACCCTCGTTGTGTCATTTGAGTGCTATATCCGCTCTGCCTTTGGCACCGCTCGGGTGATTTGTGTTATTCAGAGAACTTGTTCATCCACCCCCCTAGTTTGTAGCTTTTCTACCTTTGCTTTCGAACTGCTCTTTGAGCTGCTGTATCAGAATATGTTGTGGTTTCTTTCTCAGCAATGGAACCGGGGAGATGCTCCCTGTTTTTCTAAAGAAATTATTTTATATGTTATTATAAAAAGCTTGGTAAGACTGTAAATTTAAGGACGAATGTAATAATATCACTTATTATTTAAATATATTTATAACAAAATGCTCAGCCCCTTTTTATTTTTTGATAACATCGCTGGCCCAACCCAACATTATAATTAGAATCAGCCCAGCAAAATCGTGTATTTCCAGAAAGTGCAAATGGGCTGTAATTTTTTAGGAAATAAAATAAACGGGCCGCATGGATGCTACATTATTTGTTCACCCAGCCCAGCTAATGGCTGTAATTCAAAAAAAAGATCAAATTGACTGTAAATTCTACCGCGCAAAAAAATGTAAATTCTGAAAAAATGGGTTGAATATGTGCCACATTTTTGGAGGCTGAAATGTGGGCCAATAGGTCGAAGCCAATGCAAGTCATTGTCAATTTAGTCAACAAATAATTCTGACATGTTAGCTGTTGGATTTACATCCAACGACCGGTATCCATCTTCAATCTCTCGTCTTCTTCCTCCAGCACCGCCGGGACCACCTCCTGCCTCCTGCTGCTAGCAGCTCTGCTTAGCACGCTTCGCTATGAAGCGCTACTCCACCGTTGGCCAGGCCATCCCTCCACCCCTCCACACCTCATGTTCTTCTCCACCGACTGTCGAGCCACAACGCACTAGAACCAGTTAACCCTCGTACACCTCTTTGTTTGCGACTCTACTCTCACGTCTTCCCATCTCCGGCTCGTTGCTGTCCAGGGCCTCGCCGTCGTCCACCACCTTGGATGCGCTCGGCACGATGTGGTCAACGTGGTCAACGAATGACACCATCAGAAGTAGACTGTGCGTGGAGAGGCTGACAGTTGGGTCCACGGCTGCACAGAAGGAAATGCCTCCTTATTACGCGCAAAATAATGATTCCTCCACCTGACATCTGGGACCCACCGGAAGGGCCTCTGTATTTCGTGAAATAAAGTGCCCCCCGCTGACATGTCGGACCCACTAGCTATCTTCGCACGCAAGGAAGTGCCTGCTTATTATGCACACAAAAAATGAATATTCCCCCTGCCAGCTGGAACCCAGCATAGTGGGAGGCTGACTTGTGGGCCTACCAAGTTGACAGGGACGGAGGGCTTTGTCAACTTAGTCAATATGAACGATTCTAGCTCCTGTTACCGTACGATATTCATCAAACGGTCGTAGTGCTTCTTCAACCTCTGGTCTTCTTGCTCCAGCCGCCCAAACTAGCGCTGGTCGTGCTGCGTGCTACTGCCTCCCGTGGCCGGCTGTGATGCCACGGAGGCCTCACCGCCCCCTACTACTCCCACCGCTGGCCAGGCCATCCCTCTACTCACCCACACCCCCTGTTATTCTGCGGCGACAGCAGCCTCACATCGCAGCCGAACCAGTGAACCCTCGTACTCCTCTTCGCGTGGGCATCCACTGATGCATCTTCCCCAGCTCCTGGTCATCCCCTTCCTAGTCCTCGCTGTCGTCCACCGCCCTGGTGCTCTCGGCGCGGCGTGGTCAACGTGGTCAACGACCGACTTCCATCGGAAGAGTACTGTACGTGGAGAGGCTGACAGCTGCGTCCACGACAGCCGCAAGGAAGTGCCTCCTTATTACGGGAAAAATAATTATTCCTCCACCTGACAGCGGGGACCCACCGGACGGGCCACCAGTATTTTGCGAAAAAATCCTTTCCCCTGACTGCTGGGACCCATCGTACGGGCCACCGTATTCCGCGAAAAAACGTTTCCCCCGCTGTCAGCTCAGACCCACCGGAAGTGCCTCCTTATTATGCACAAAAAAATGAATACTCCCCCGACTAGCTGGGACCCACCTTGCTGGGAGACTGACTTGTGGGCCTACTAAGTTGACGGGGACGAAGGGCTTTGTCAACTTAGTCAATATGTATGATTCTAGCTGCAGTGACCGTACGATGTCCATCCAACGGCCGTAGTGCTTCTTCAACCTCTGGTCTTCTTGCTCCAGCCGCCCAAAGCAGCGCCGGTCGTGCCGCATGGTCCTGCCTCCTGTGGCCGGCTGTGCTGCCGCAGAGGCCTCACCGCCCCCTACTATTCCCACCGCTGGCCAAGCCCTGCGGCAACGGCAGCCTCAAACCGCAGCCGAACCAGTGAACCCTCATAGTCCTCTCCGTGCGGGCTTCCACTACCACGTCGTCCCTTTCCTAGGCCTCATCGTCGTCCACCGCCATGGTGCTCTTCGTGCGGCGTGGTCAACGTGGTCAATGAACGACTTCCATCGGAAGAGTACTGTACGTGGAGAGGCTGATAGCTGGGTCCACGGCCATAGCCCAGTTTTTTTGTGATTTGCCTAGTAAGTTGTTTTGTCAGGCCTGTTGGGCTGCAAATCTTTCAAGATGAGGAGAGCTTTCATTCGGCTGGCCAAGAAAATGGCCCATTAGTAATGAGCAATGGGTTGTACGTTTTCAAAACACATCAAACCATCAATTAGTTTCAAATATATTTTTTTCATTTCAAGATTTTAAATGACATTTATTTTTATGCGTGGAGAATTTGTTGGATTTTATATTGATATACATTTATTTTTAAAATCAGTTTGAATGTGAATCGAAATTTCGGGATTAAAAACAGTTCGGACCGCACCGAAATATGCAAAATTTCGTATAATTTTTTAACCATTGCCACAATATATGGGCTCCAAAAAAACCTTAAGAATTAGCAAATGGGCTGTAAATTATTAGAAATAATGGCAGATGGGCTGTATGCTGTTTTCCACAGATTGGAGGCTTTCCTAAAAAAAGGTTGACGCACAAGCACTGACTGTTGGATGTCCATCCAATGGCCGTCGTGCTTCTTTAATCTCTGCTCTTCCTGCTCCAGCCGCTCAAACAAGCGCCGGCGGGACTGCCTGCTCCCTCCTCCTCGCGGCCGGCTGTGCTGCCGCGCAGGCCTCACCGCCCGACCGTACTCCCACGCTGGCCTAGCCATCCCTCTACTCACCCACACCTGCTGTTATTCTCCGGCGACGGTAGACGAACCAGTAAACCCTCGTACAGTCGTACTCCCCTCCGCGTGGGAAACAACTGCCTCCGTGTCGTCCCCTTCCTAGGCCTTGCCGTCGTCCACCGCCCTGGTGCTCTCGGCGCGGCGTGGTCAAGGAACGACTTCCATCAGACGTGGACTGTATGTGGAGAGGCTGACAGCTGGGTCGACGGCCGCAGCAAGGAAGTGCCTCCTTATTACGCGGAAAATAATGATTCCTCCACCTGACAGCTGGGACCCACCGGACGGGCCACTGTATTTCGCGAAAAAAACATTTCCCCCTGACTGCTGGGACCCACCAGCTACATCTTCGCACGCAAGGAAGTGCGTCCGGGCAAAAAAACGATTCGCCCCCTGACTGCTGGGACCCACCAGCTACATCTTCGCAGGCAAGGAAGTGCCTGACAGTCGGGACCCACCTGGTCGAAGCGTACGTAGCGTTCTCATTCTGGTCGCGAACGTGTACGTACATACTGGTCGATGTAGAGGTGCGCACGTGTCGTAGTAGAGGCGTGCACGTGTCGTAGTAGAGGCGCGCACATAGCATTTACACATACGTACATCGGCTAGGGTGCAAGAAATAAAATACGGCCACGTATGTGTACATACGGGCGGGGTCTCGAACGCCTACTCGCGCATACGTACGGCCAGGGCTCGTGTACATTGCTGGGTCGGAACGGAGTAACAGCGTCATCGTCGTGTTCATGGGGAGGCAAAGGGATGCGCCGTGTTCATCGGGAGGGCTTGGACGGAATAGGCAATGGAAACAAGGCCTGGCGTACCGCAGAATGGAGGAAACGGCATTGTGTTCGACCAACCATGTTCGAAACGGGATCCTGTTAATCGGGAGGGGTCTGGTGCACCGCAAAATGGAGGAAACAGACCTCCTACGGTCGAAACGGGGGTCCTGTTGATTGGGAGGGGTGTGGCGTACGGCAAAACGGGCGAAACGGACTTGTGTTGGAGCACTACGGTCGAAACGGAGGTCCTGTTCATCGGGAGGGGTGTGGCGTACCGCAAAACGGGACTCCACAGGATACTGTTCATCTCCACCGTTGACCCCCTCTAGCCTCCACGAGCTACTGTTCATCCACCATCGACCTCCTCCAGCCTCCACCTGCGACTGTTCATCCACGGGCTCCTGTTCATTTAGCCTCCACCGCGCGCTACTCCACCGGCCACTGTTCAACCAGCCCTCTCCACGGGCTCCTATTCAACCACCCCTCCACGGGCTACTGTTCATCCTGCCCTCCACCGTCTATTGTTCATCCTGCCCTCCATGGGGTGGTCCTGTTCATCCAGCCCTCCACGGGGTCCTGTTCATCTAGCCCCAACCGGCTCGATCAATCGGGGTCCTGTTCATCCAGAGGCAACACCACGGGGTCCTGTTCATCCACCCCCACCGGGAACTATTCATCCAAACCCCCCCGCAACACTCACTGTTCATCCAGAGGCAGCATCGATCGGCTTCAGTTAGCAGCAGTAGCGAAGGAATCACTCGATCGGGTTCAATTAAGAGTCATCGATCGATCGCGCGGGTTCAGTAACGTGTAGCGTGCAGTGCAATCGCTCGGGTTCAGTTAGAGCCCAACGCCTCGCTCGGGTTCAGTTGGAGCCAACACCTCGCACACACGCGCGTACGTGTACGAGAGAAACGCACATTGCTCGGCCCCCGACCTCCCACCGTACCCGGGAACTCCCCAAAATTTTCCTCCCCCTTGCTTCTACCACGGTTTTTTCCGTCATGGACGGCCCAAAGAATGTCATGCAACTGCGTCTCCAGCCCGCCCAGGATGAAAAGCCCATTTTCTGTCATGATTTTTTGTCATAGAAGTAGGAGCCCACCACATCTATGATGATACCGGGTTTTGTCACAATTATCATCATAGAAGTGTCATATGTATGACAAAAAAATTTCGTTCGGCCCAAAATGTCACGGATGTGTCTTTTTTTTGTAGTGGGTGGGGGAGTGGAGGAGCTCGACATGACGTTGCTTTGCTGGTGGTGTGAAGAGCTTGCTGTAATCCCTTGCGCTCATGCGGTGCTGATGTGGTGGTTCTCCATCCTTTGGGGGTCTTCCACCTCGGTATGCGATTGCGGGCTGTCCAGGGGGAGAACCTTCTTTCTTGATCCTATCTATCTTCCCTTGTGCTTGGCGAAGAAGTGCCTTGGTCTTGTGAAGTTCCTTTCGGAGCTCCATTGATTCCGAGGCCAAGTGTTGTGCCAAACTATCAGCACAAAGGCTGAAGTAGGTCTGGAATCGGAGTGGAAGTCCTTCCTCCAATGGTGGAGCTGGTGCACTGCTCTCGTCCTCACCCTCCTTCTGATAAGGCAAGAAGCGGGTTGCTAATTCGTCCGCCATCTCGGGAAGGAGGTCTCGGATGCGTGTGAGTGCCTTGAGGGTTGCCGTCTCGATGACAAGAACCAGTGTTGCCATCTGGGGTCCCTCGAAGAACCAGCTTGATGGAAAGTCATTAGCCTTCATGATCACTTCCACGTGATACTCCGTCTCGGTGTCATTGATCCAATGCTCATGGTAGGTGAGAATAGGAGCTCGGTGAAACTGGCACTTCTTGAGGCTATCCTCGAGAAGCACGGGGAATCTGGTGGTCAGGAAGTCTTCGGGTATGTCAGCCATCTACAAAGGTTGAATGGGAGAGGTCAATATGGAAATATATCTTGGGTTTGGTAAGCTTAGAAAAGAAGAGGAGTATATAGGGTTTCGCAAAATGGGTTTTATCCTAACTAACGCCCATGCTAACTAAGGCTTCCTACAGTCAGGATGACTCTGATACAAGCTCTGTGGTGACCCCGACTCATAAGTCGTGATCACCGAATGCACGTGTACAGTGATCCCAGAGATCAATGCTCACTAAACACACAGAAGCTGAATAACAAGAGTCTTACATCCATACATATCGTCCTACACAAATTATGACCATTATGGTCAAGTCTTACATAGATAAAGCCACAAGGGCTGAATACCAAATAAACTTTAGCAGCGGAAATCTTCATCGATAAGTAGAACCCATGCCATCTGCCTTAACCCTACAGGCATTCTGACTGGGAAACGTCCTAGTTCGCATGTTCGTCTCCAAAGAACTCTTCTTCAAACTCCTGTTCTTCCATGCCTGGCCAATTAAATAACCACTGGCAAGCCAATGAGTACTTTGAATGTACTCGCAAACAACCCATGTTTTGGCTCAAGATACAACAATGCATGACATAGGTAAATTTTTTGCAGAAAGCTAATTTTGTTGTGTTATGACATGTTCAACAACTGGTAAAACATGCATCATATGAATTCAAGTAACCTTAGGAACTGGTTACAGATATCAACATAAAGGGAGTGCGCTCCAACCCAACTCATCCATGTCAAGTCCTTTGACTTGACCCAAGTAGTTCTTCCCACACACTCTGGTTTGTAAACCTGTGGACATAGCACAAGAGCGGTTACCCAACTGTCCTTGACCGTGGACACCGTGACCACACACTCTCGTTTGCAACTCTAAGAGAAAAGAAAAAGGAAAAGGAGCACTATGCAAGAGGGCCATGTTGGGGAACATAGTAATTTCAAAAAAATTCCTACGCACACGCAAGATTATGGTGATGCATAGCAACAAGAGGCGAGAGTGTTGTCCACGTACCCTCGTAGATCGAAAGCAGAAGCGTTAGCACAACGTGGTTGATGTAGTCGTACGTCTTCATAATCTGATCGATCAAGTACCGAACGCACGACACCTCTGAGTTCTGCACACGTTCGACTTGATGACGTCCCTCGAACTCTGATCCAGCCGAGTGTTGAGGGAGTGTTTCGTCAGCATGACGGCGTGGTGATGACGATGATGTTCTACCTGACGCAGGGCTTCGCCTAAGCACCGCTATGATATGATCAAGGTGGATTATGGTGGAGGGGGGCACCGCACACGGCTAAGAGATCAAGAGATCAATTGTTGTGTCTTTGGGGTGCCCCTGCCCCCGTATATAAAGGAGTGGAGGAGGGGGAGGGCCGTCCCTCTCTATGGCGCGCCCTAGGGGAGTCCTACTCCCACCGGGAGTAGGATTCCCCCTTTCGTAGTAGAACTAGGAGCCCTTCCAAGTAGTAGGAGTAGGAGGGAAGGAAAGGGAAGGGAAAAGGAGAAGGAAGGAAGGGGAGCCCCCCCCCCCCCCACCTAGTCCAATACGGACCAGCCCATGGGGAGGGGTGCGGCCACCATTTGAGGCCTTTCTCTGCTTTCCCATATGGCCCATTAAGGCCCAATACGAATTCCCGTAACTCCCCGATACTCCCGAAAATACCCGAATCACTCGGAACCTTTCCGATGTCCGAATATAGTTGTCCAATATATCGATCTTTACGGCTCGACCATTTCGAGACTCCTCGTCATGTCCCCGATCTCATCCGGGACTCCGAACTCCTTTGGTACATCAAACTTTAAGCGTGCGGACCCTACGGGTTCAAGAACTATGTAGACATGACCGAGACACGTCTCCGGTCAATAACCAATAGCGAAACCTGGATGCTCATATTGGCTCCTACATATTCTGTGAAGATCTTTATCGGTCAAACCGCATAACAACATACATGTTCCCTTTGTCATCGGTATGTTACTTGCCCGAGATTCGATCGTCGGTATCTCAATACCTAGTTCAATCTCGTTACCGCAAGTCTCTTTACTCATTCTGTAACACATCATCCCGCAAATAACTCATTAGTTGCAATGCTTGCAAGGCTTATAGTGATGTGCATTACCGAGTGGGCCCAGAGATACCTCTCCGACAATTGGAGTGACAAATCCTAATCTCGAAATACGCCAACCCAACAAGTACCTTCGGAGACACCTGTAGAGCACCTTTATAATCACCCAGTTACGTTGTGACATTTGATAGAACAGAAAGTGTTCCTCCGGTAAACGGGAGTTGCATAATCTCGTAGTCATAGGAACATGTATAAGTCATGAAGAAAGCAATAGCAACAAACTAAACGATCAAGTGCTAAGCTAATGGAATGGGTCAAGTCAATCACATCATTCTCCTAATGATGTGATCCCGTTAATCAAATGTCAACTCATGTCTATGGTTAGGAAACATAACCATCTTTGATCAACGAGCTAGTCAAGTAGAGGCATACTAGTGACACTCTTTTTGTCTATGTATTCACACATGTATTATGTTTGCAGTTAATACAATTCTAGCATGAATAATAAACATTTATCATGATATAAGGAAATAAATAATAACTTTATTATTGCCTCTAGGGCATATTTCCTTCAGGCCAGAACAGCCGCAGCGCAGCAGGCCCAGTCCGAGAGGCAGCCCAGTGCACAGGTGCACGTGTGCGCGCCAGGTTTAAACCTGACGGGCGGGGCCCATGCGTCAGCGAGAGAGAGAGAGAGAGAGAGA